>NC_068312.1:36410480-36425480 GCF_025860055.1 Xyrauchen texanus | reverse complement strand
TCGAAATAGAGTAATAACCAGTGTTTGGTTACTCCCGACTAAATGTAGCATTTTGTGATGCTACACCACAAATCGCTAAAAAAAATGTAGCTCATTCCTGGAAAAGTTACAGTATTGCAAAAATAGCAATCCGATCTCACAAAAATGTGTACATATTTTCCGAGTTGACTATTTCGTATGATTACGTACAATTTAGTTTGTATGAATTCACATGATTTAATAATGTGCAAATGCCCGGATGTGTAATACGGAGTTCCGCATATTTAGCCTTGCTTCTGTCAAGCTACATACACAGATTACGCTTAAAAACTCCGGGTGGCGGACGACGAATCTCAGTTGCCTCCGCGTCTGAGACCGTCAATCCACGCATCTTATTATGTGGCTTGTTGAGCGTGTTATCATGGAGACCTAGCATGTGTGGAGGCTTATGCTATTCTCCGCGGCATCCAAGCACAATCCACCACACGCTGCCCCGCCCCGAGAGCGAGAACCAGGGCTAGACTTGCAACTGGCCCAAAGTTGAGGGTAGGGGTCTTCGCTGTCTTTTTCTGCATATTGCGGTGCTGTTTTGTGGTCCGTTCTGCATAACGCGGCGGCTCATTTTAGCTTATTGCGGACCATTCGGCACGTTTCACGGCCGACCCACCGGCCCGCTCGGTTCTCCCAATGGCCAGTCCACCATCGATCGGCCCCAAAGTGCGTCGGCCCACCTGGAAAATGTCCGGTATGCCAGATTACCAGTCCAGCCCTGGAGAGAACCACATTATAGTGACCACGAGGAGGTTAACCCAACGTGAATCTACCCACCCTAGCAACCAGGCCAATTGGTTGCTTAGGAAGCCTGACTGGAGTGGTGGTGGCATAGTGGGCTAAAGCACATAACTGGTCGCTGGTTCGATCCCCATAGCCACCACCATTGTGTCCTTGAGAAAGGCACTTAACTCCAGGTTGCTCCGGGGGGATTGTCCCTGTAATAAGGGCTCTGTAAGTTGCTTTGGATAAAAGCATCTGTCAAATGCAGACTCTGTCACTCAGCACACCCTGGATTCGAACTTCCGACTCCAGGTGTGGTAGTCAGCATCTTTACTTGCTGAGCTACTCAGTCCCCTCTCCCATTGATTTTAATAGAAGTGGCCCATCTCTGTTAAATAATCTCTGGCTTGGGTCATGTCTAGAAGGGATCCCCACCCTGTCAATCTCACAGAACTTTACATTTTAAGAAACAAAGAGAGTATCCGAACCTCAGTGGATGTATACCTTGAGTGGGGACACATTTGTTTGCATTTTTCTTTTGCTTCTGAAGATATGAATTTAAACACTGGAGTCTTATGGATTACTTTTCTGATACCTTTATATGTACTGGCCACCATTCACTTGCATTGTATGGAGCAAAAGAGCTTAAATATTCTTTTAAAAACCGTCTTTTGAGTTCAGCAGATGAAAAAAAATAGTCACACATCTGGGATGGTATGAGAGTGAGAAAATGAGAGAATTTTCATTTTTAGGTGGACTATTCCTTTAATAATGTTATTAATAGGCCTACCATGTTGAATCTTTTTGAAGCACCATGTACCACCTGAGCCGTAACGGAGCCCGTTTTCAGATCTTTGCCCCAAACCAGCAGCAGATGCATGTGATGGATCACATGAAAATGCAGCCATCCTCTAGTGACAACAGGTGAACATCATTCTCATTTTATACTATATTTAATAGTTGGTGTTTTGTTGTGAGAACAAGTACCATGGTGCAACCATATACAGTATATAAACTCAGCAAAAAAGAAACGTCCCTTTTTCATGACACTGTATTTCAAAGGTAATTTTGCAAAAACCCAAATAACTTGACAGATCTTTATTGTAAAGTGTTTAAACAATGTTTTCCATGCTTGTTCAATGAACCATAAACAATGAATGTGCATGCACCTGTGGAACGGTCGTTAAGACACTAACAGCTCACAGATGGTAGGCAATTAAGGTCACTATAAAAACTTAGGACACTAAAGAGACCTTTCAACTGACTCTGAAAAACATGAAAAGAAAGATGCCCAGGGTCCCTGCTCATCTGCGTGAACATGTCTTAGGCATGCTGCATGGAGGCATGAGGACTGCAGATGTGGCCAGGGCAATACATTACAATGTCCGTACTGTGAGACACCTAAGACAGCGCTACAGGGAGACAGGAAGGACAGATGATTGTCCTCGCAGTGGTAGACCACGTGTAACAACACCTGCACAGGATCGGTACATCCGAATATCACACCTGCGGGACAGGTACAGGATGGCAACACCAACTGCCCGAGTTACACCAGGAACGCACAATCCCTCCATCAGTGCTCAGACTGTCCGCAATGGGCTGAGAGAGGCTGGACTGAGGGCTTGTAGGACTGTTGTAAAGCAGGTCCTTACCAGACATCACCGGCAACAATGTCACCTATGGGCACAAACCCACCTTCACTGGATCAGACAGGACTGGCAAAAAGTGCTCTTCACTGATGAGTCACGATTTTGTCTCACCAGGTGTGATGGTCAGACTTGCGTTTATTGTCGAAGCAATGAGCGTTACACAGAGGCCTCTACTCTGGAGCGGGATCGATTTGGAGGTGGAGGGTCCGTCATGGTCTGGGGCAGTGTGTCACAGCATCATCGGACTGAGCTTGTAGTTATTGCAGGCAATCCTCCTCTCTCATGTAGTACCCTTCCTGCTGGCTCATGCTGACATGACCCTCCAGTATGACAATGCCACCAGCCATACTGCTCGATCTGTGTGTGATTTCCTGCAAGACAGGAATGTCAGTGTTCTGCCATGGCCAGCGAAGCAGCCCAGATCTCAATCCCATTGAGCACATCTGGGACCTGTTGGATCAGAGGGTGAGGGCTAGGGCTAGGGCCATTCAAACCAGAAATGTCCAGGAACTTGCAGTTGCCTTGGTGGAAGATTGAGGTAACATCTCACAGCAAGAACTGGCAAATCTGTTGCAGTCCATGAGGAGGAGATGCACTGCAGTACTTAATGCAGCTGGTGGCCACGCCAGATACTGACTGTCCCCTTTGTTCAGGGACACATTATTCCATTTCTGTTAGTCACATGTCTGTGAAACTTGTTCAGTTTATGTCTAAGTTGTTGAATCTTTTTATGTTCATACAAACACTTACACGTGTTAAGTTAGCTGAAAATAAAAGCAGTTGAAAGTGAGAGGACGTTTCTTTTTTGCTGAGTTTATATATACTGTATATAGAGAGAGAGCCATGGCAATAGCTGTTTGTGGACACTTTCTTTGAAGTACCTTGCAGTAACATAAATGCCATGGTACAAATTACAGTATCAGTATCACTTATCTCACAAGTGACGACATACCATGTTTTCAACCATGGCATACTTTGCAGTAATTTGGAGCACCATGTAAAAACATGGTACATGAATAGCATAGTATGCATCAAAGCACTAATTCCATCACTGCACCATGATATCATCACAGTACTTTTTTGTAAGATATCTTGGATTGTAGTATAATTATTTAGAACTATTTTAAAAAGCTTCTTTCCTGATTGCATTGCAGAAACACGATGATTGAGTCTGCACGATTCAGCCACGGTCAGGGCATGATGAAGATGAATGATCTGTCCAAACTGGATGTTAACAGCTTCGACGCCATCATCTTCCCTGGAGGCCACGGAATAGTCAAGAACCTGTAAGAGAAAGTCGGCGTTTTCGTTGTTGCAGTTATAAATGTTCTTAAAAAGAGATGTTGGTGCTATTGTATCCCAGAATCGCTGCATTACTTCTTACTGCAAAGACGCACGTACAACACGTATCAAAGTAATTACGGAGTCTGTTGGCACGTACTTGATCTTTGAAGGCCCGTAGATTAAGAATGGACTGGCTATCTCACTACGTTTATCATGCCAGATCTATCGCTATTCCTAGAGCGCTAATCTTCTTATCATGTACCACTATCAGCAAACAAATCTACGAGTTAATCTAAGAGGAAATACAGCTGATGGATGAGACTAATCCAAGTCTGATCCTAATGTCGCTTCAGATTCAGGTTCAACACAAAACCAGTAACCTTTATATCTAGATTTGATGGCTAACACGGAATTGAGAAAGTTCCTTCAACATTGCAATGCATGTTTGGATGGTTTGAGGTGATACTATTATTCAACACAAGTATTTCTTGCAAGATTTGGTCACATTTTTTAATTGGGGTCTGGAAATGTATTAACATTAAAATACATCCAATGCAATGTTTTTACTGTGTAATTACGTTGTTCTGCAAAATTCCCAGCAGATAAACTTTTGCTGCTACTGTGACTGAGGTATGGGTAGGTTTAGGGTTAACAGTGTAATTACAAATGCATTTAAATGCAGGTCCTTTAAATGCAAGTACAATGCAACAACACCTCTGTACAAAATACATTTTTGTACATAGTACTTAAAGACACTTAATATAAAGTGGGACCCAAGATTTTTTAAATCGGTTGTTGCTACTTTACAAAGGTGTAAAGGGAACAATGGAAAGGAGGAGGCGAGAACCGGCTTGATAATATAAATAATAGGTTTAATGATAAACTTAAAAGAAGACAAACAAAAAACACACATGACGGACATGTCCGTAAATGATCACTCTCTCCCGCACGGTCCCCTGCAGTCAGCCTTTAACCCAGACAGAGGCATAAGTAGCCTAATACGGGACCGGGTGCGTAGGATCAAGACCCGGCCCCGCCCTGCCACATTCCTCCCTCATTCTCTTAGGCTGGGGAGCCCCCGGCCTGACGTACACCCCCCCCACCTCTTTCCCTGGGGGAGGGCGCGCCTTCTGCGCCATCTGCCGGCAGGTCATCCCCATGGACGAGGGAGGGGACAAGGGGAGGGAAACAGAAATTATTAAAATGGGGGCATAATTAGCCTAATACGGGACCGGGTGCGTAGGATCACGACCCGGCCCTGCCCTCCGCCCTGCCACAAAAGGCTATTTTTTAGAGTACAATACATTTTAGAGTCAACACTGAATTTTATTTGAGTTTTGCTGAAATTGGCATTTCATTACAGGTCAACCTTCAGTAAAGATGGCAAGGAGTGCAAGCTGAATAACGACGTGGATAGAGTTCTGAAGGAATTCCATCGTGCTCGCAAGCCTATAGGGTATCTAACTATAAAATGGCAAAATTGTAAATGTGATTTTTATTCATGTCAAATTAACAGATGTTTTGGCAATAAACAGAAGGCTTTAGGACATACTAAGAAATTCTGTACATTTCTCAACATCTTACTTGAATTGTTATGCTGATATTTTCTTTTTATTATTTAAAGAGAAGGAGCGCAACCATTTTATTATAGCTTTTATATATAAATGTCTAATTGACCTGATTTGTTTGAATGTATTTCCTGGTTTCTTTGGCTCAAGTTTATCTAGCATGGCTCCTCTCCTGGCCTGTTGAGTGCTGCCCAGCCTGGATGTCACGATGGGATACGAAAGTGACGAGAGCAGCCGCTGGGGCCGCTGGCCCAACACCAACATGGTGCAGGCAGTCAAGAGCATGGGGGCCCGCCACAACCCTCGCGAACCTTATATATCCTTTCATCAATAGAGAGAAAAGACAAAAGATTTGTGATATAAATAATCAAAGCACTTTGATTGAAAACTCATTCTTTGCAGAACCCTCTTCTTTTCTCTATCGTTTTTGAGTTGCTATACTTGTTATTTAAAGCATCAGTTCATGTTTTCTGTCTTCTCATCATCTCCCTTAACTACCACCATCACGAGGCGTATGTGGACGAGAAGAACAAGGTGATCAGCACTCCAACTTTCATGTGGGAGACTGACTACCACTATCACTACATTTTTGACGGCATTGGAAACATGGTGAAGCACGTCATGCGTATGACTGCCAAGTGAGTCTCGTGAATGACGAGACAGAAGGCTTTCACACGTAACTTTAGGTTGACCTGAACCCGCTATTATGTGGGCATACAGAGAGTAAATAAAGCAAGCATGCAATACAACTTGTGTGTTGTGATTATGTGAATTTATTGGATTGCTAAATGTAAACATAAAAGTTATTAACTTGTGACTTTTGTCCCTGTACGCTATGCCCTTGTGGGATATATTTTCATCCTTTGCCTGGATGGCGAAAAACTGATTTAGTCTAAAAACCAACAATTATCTATTCAAATGAGATTTTAAGTTGTAAGCAATTTCAAGAAAACATTTAGATTTTCCGGTGGTGTTACCTCATCATAAATCAAAATGAACAATGTGAAAAGAAATACAATTTCAATATACTGGTATTATATACTTAGTGTCGATTTTCAAAATTGACTGGCCGTAAAAGTATATAATAACATATAAAAGTTTGACCCTTTTGAGACCTGTGGATTGACTTAAAATCTGTTTTTAAATGGGGGAAGCTCTTGAAATCATTGGTTGATTTAAAGTTGTGCATAACTTGAAATGGTGATAGTTACAGGACCAAAACACATACACAAACATGCAATTTTTTCCTCATGGTGGCCAACAAAATGTCCCCACAACGTCAAACATTTCGGGTTTTACTATCCCTATGGGGACATTTGGTCCTCACAAAGTGACACACACACTCACACTGACTCTCACTCACTCACACATCCACTCACACTGACTCTCACACACACTCACACTGACTCTCACTCACACACACACTCACATTGACTCTCACTCACTCACACATCCACTCACACTGACTCTCACACACACTCACACTGACTCTCACTCACACACACACTCTCTCACTCACACACACTGACTCACACACACTGACTCTCACATACACTCACACTGACTCTCACTCACACACACGCTCACACACACACTCACACTGACTCTCACTCACACACACGCTCACACTGACTCTCACTCACACACACACACACACGCTCACACTGACTCTCACACACACACTCACACTGACTCTCACTCACACACACGCTCACACTGACTCTCACTCACACACACACACACACACACACGCTCACACTGACTCTCACTCACACACACACTGACTCTCACTCACACACTCTGACTCTCACTCACACACTCTGACTCTCACTCACTCACACTGACTCTCACACACACACACACTGACTCTCTCTCTCTCTCTCACACACACACACACACACACCTTAATTTTGAAAAAGTATAGTCACGTATGTTTAATGTTTTTAAAGTTTTTGGAATATAGAAAAGGCCATTTCATTACATACTTTAGTAACTTCTCTGTAAAACACTTTATTGTACAGTCATTTAAAAATGAGTAACACTTATAAAAAAAACAAATACAAGAACAAATATTAAATGCTTTTTTACAAAATCTCTCAAAAATGGCAACAACAAAAAAATATCTTTGAATGCATTACAAAAATGTACAGCAGCATCTTAAATATAAGATAGATTGATGTTTTCTTAAAACATTCACTGAACAGTTGTACAAAATATGAAAAAGAATATATATATATATATATATATTTATTTTACAAAATAATTACAACACCAAGAACACACTGACACGGAGTAACAAGACTTCTTGTCAGAACATGACTATTCACAGTTCATAGACCGTTCATACTGATGACAAGAACCATGTGAATACACTGTCAAAAATTAAAAAATGTTTTTTTGTTTCAATACACTATGCTCATCAATATCACTTAACAGCATTCTTTGAATAAAGGTGAACAGAGTTTAAAACATGTAGAGTGCTGGCCACAAAATATATGGTTTAGCTTGGCGAGTTTATCACATTAAGTCATTATTCAAGTAATTTATGTGTGTTTGGTTCATGGTCGGCATCTTAATTTAATGTTGGCACTTAATTTCTTGCTTTAAATCAAAATAGAATTTGGGACTTGACTGAAAGGAACATTTCTGAGAGAATTCATTATCAAGATGAACAGCGCTCAAATATGAGCCTAGCAAACATAGAGAACAGCAAAATTATATGCATACATACATACATATATTTATGCATATGTAAAATATAATTCAAATATAATTTGTTTTCTTGGCTGCAGTGTCTGATTGTCAAATGCAGACATTATACTATGCTGTTCTTTTGGTTTAGTTGATTACAAAAACAAAAACAAAACCTTAGGAAGCACAGTTATTTTCCCAGAGTCCCCATTATGTAAAATTAACATTACAAAAACTATATCAAAACTATCATACTTTTGTTTGTTTCTTTTCTGGAAAACTGTACTTAACACATTAATATCTTTCAGTCTGGACATATAAAAATGCAATCTGGGATTGCTGACAAGAGATAAATACACACATAACATGTACAAAAACAACATTCCTTATACATTTTTCAAATGTACAAAAACCAGAAGGAATTTAATGCATCTTTGAAACAATCTCAAAGTCCTTCACTCAGTTCTGGGGTGAAAACACATCAAGGTTGGTCAAGGTTGTTCAAGTCTGGATCCTTTGCTTTCTCAGGATTTGTTAGGTATGTACTTAGAATAAATTAATCTTCTTCCTTGGGATGCACTGCAAATATTTACAGAAGGAACTTAATTAATTAAGTGAGTATACAATTTTAAATTAGGCAATGTGCTGTTGACCCTACAAGAGATCCTGCAGAATGTCTTAAAAACAAGCCATAAAAGACTTAACAGTTAGATATAGGTCAAAAGGGTAGAAGGGAGGTAACGGACCAAGGTAAGTTTCTCAAAGCAATGCAGAGCTGGAATCAGAGCCTGGGTCAGGTGGGATGCAGGGGTCTTGGGAGCAGGATTCCTGGGTTCTGCGGTACTCCTGGAACTCCTGTCGCAGAGCATTGAAGCGGGCCTCACTAAGGGAATGACTGTAGCGGCGCTGAGGCGGCTGGAATTTTGGAGGAGGACTGATAGAGTACAGGCCTGAGAGGACAGGAACGGGAGGAGAAGGGGAGGAAGATAGGGAAAAGAGATGAGGAGGAGGGGTGATCAAATGGAAAGTTTCAAGGGAAAGTTTAATTGCCATTCTACTTGGCATGGGGAATAAACAGACTCAGTCAAAGAGCTGAAGGATGGAGTTCTTACGTTTACTCTGACAGTCCCGGAGGCCAGAGGTGGAGCAGGGGCGATCTTGCCGGAACTCCCTGCCTCGCCCTATGCCTGATTGGGGCCACTTCATGGCCTCGAGGATGTCGCGCTTCACAGAGTATTCTGCAGCATCCCATTCGTAACTTTCATCTACTGAGGTATTTCTTTTATAGACACATATACAACAATCACAGTGAGACATGTATAAAATCACAATCATATAGACATGTCTGGAAAAGAATAAGAAACTATGCTAGTTAATCTGTGATGAGGTCTTGAGTTTGTATCTCAGCTTCACCTTTTTGACCTCTTCTCTCGCAGGTCTTTTTCTGCCCTGTACCCCTCGTTCTCCTCTGTGGTCTCCGGCGAGCTGAGTAAGGTTGGGGTGATGGAGAGAGACTGCCGTAGGTGTCCATATGGTCCCACACTACCCCTTCCACTGCTTTGGCTGGCATAACTGGCTCTGCCCCCATCTCCTCTGATATCCCTGACTTCTGCCTCTATACAACCCTTAACAGCAACCACCCCCTTGTCCAGCTCTCTCTGAAAGTTCTGTTCTTGTAGAGGAAAGGCTGTACGATATGGCGAAGGCCAACTGTAACCCCTGGGGAGAAATGGCCTCTGTGGACCCCTTCTGTTTTCTGCAGGATGAAGGTAGTCCCCCCTGGCCACTAATCTGCTTGGGCCAAAAGGTCGAGGAGGGTCTTGTGGGACATACTTATGCTGAACTGATCTGAGTGTCTCCTGATAGGACAGAGGCAACCTTGAGGAGTCTTGGAAGAGGGCTGCCTGTTGATGTGGATCTGACTCCCGTCGAAAAGGAATGGATGATTCTATGTGTCTTGGAGGCTCTGGGATTAGGGGGCCAGGAGTATGGTAGGAGGAACTCAAGGGAGTTCTGTCAATGTGATGTCTTTCTTGACTTTGGCTGGTAGGAGGTTGAAAGGGCACTGACCCTTGCCATGATCGGCCTGACATGGGATAGTTACATGCAGGGGTACGATCCAAGCTATATGATTTGACCCGTATATCTGGATGGGGAAACGCGTCTCTGTAACAGGTTTCAGATATATACGCTTTTGGACTTTCATGATGTTCCCATCTCTGAGAACCTAAACTAATAGATTTCTTAAGGAAAGGACGAGGCTGCCCAACTCCAGAGAGTGTCCTGCAAGGACCAATACTAACTGACTTCTTCATAAAAGGCATAGGAGCTTGATAGATTTGTGAGGATATCTTGTTTGTCCTTTCTTTGGACAAAGTTTTAGGTCTTTGAGATTTTGGAGATGTAATCTCGGGAATCTTTTCAGCAAGGTCATGACTTTTGGTAACTATTGCTGCCACATTTTTAGCTGTGTTTACTAATGTCTGTGCTGGACTGAACTGAGTAAATTCTTGTTTTTGAGACCCTAGACTGAAAATCCTCTGAGAATGCAAAGGCTCAGAACTCTGTTCTTTCTGTTCATGTGCTGAGAAACCTTTATTGCTGGTGTCTGATGTGCCTGATTTAACAGACGAATCTCCTGCTTCTAATTGTGAACAGGTTCCAGAACTTGGTATAGATTCAGGCTTATGATGTACCATATGAACGACCGGGGTTCCCCCACTGAAATGACTAGCCATTGCCATTTTGGGTACAACGTCAGGCTCAATTCTTAAAAGCGTCCCAGTTTCTGTCTCAGAACTGGGCAAAAAAGATTCTGATGGCTCAGTCACAACTACAGGATCATCTACACTCATCTCAATAAAACCTGGAAGACTCAAGTATTCCAAGATAGTGCTGGTCTGCAGTGGGGACATCTTGGCTGGTTGAGGAGCAAGCTTGACTTTCATTGATTCTGACATTCTGGAGAAATTTGACTGATCACTCTCAGCCTCATTTTCAAACAGGGTCAATGGAGATACCCGACTAGGGCTGTCACTGAAGACACATTTGTCACTCTTTCGAGATCTAGCCCTGACACCTTCTTTTTCTTGCTCATTATATGACAGTAAGGAGCTGGACTCCTCATTTACAATCACATTTCCCTTTGTGCCTGCTTTCTGATGTTCATAGGGCAATGTAGAGCTGCCTGACTGACTATGGCTCAACCTGACTCTGTGATTTGCCCTTACCTTATCTGTGTCTGTAACACTTTGATTGCTAGTGTCATGGTAATATGTGCTAAGACTGGTGTCTTTATCTCTTCCGGCCACTACTTGGTGCATCTCAAGTGGCTGAGAACTCAAAGGAGCAGGAGATGTTGATCTAAAAGCTAGAGCCTCTGCTTCCACTTTTCTCTCTTGCATACAACCCTTTTCAGATATCCTTTTAAACAGCTCCTGCTCATTTGTCAGGGGTATCTCCAGGTGTCTAGCTTGTACCCCACTCATGTTGGTCCTACTGGGAGAAGGGCTGTCCCTGGTTGGAGACAGAAGTGAGAGAGAGGTGTGTTGTTTGTCTGGTGAACGCGAGACGATAGTGGACTCTGGTGCAAATGAGTCATCAACTTTGGTAAGGCCTTGTTGATGGGAATGAGGGTACAGGGAACGGGGTGTGTTCCCTTCTGAGAGGCTTTGCACTGGCACCAGGCTGGTTGGGGTTGGCACAGGGCTTATGTCCCACTGAATGCATGAGGAAGAAGTGGGGAGTAGTCTGTCCATAGGACTGCTGGTGTTGCCAAAATAACAGCCTCTTCTGTAGTCGGAAACACGCTGGGCCAAGCTGCTGGGCTGAGTTTTTTGCCGTAAATTGATGTCTTGAGGCTTCCAAACAGGGTCCTCAGGCTCCACACTTGTCCCTTTTCTTAAGGGGCTTGCAGACTTGGCCCGCCTCTGTTCTCGCTCATGTGCCTGTGCCCTTCGGCTAGCCGTATACTGCTCGAGCTCCCTCTCCATTAACTCACGTTCCTTTACCAGCCTCAGGCATTTGCTCATGTTATCCCTCTCTCGTTCACCATCCAGTTGAGAAACCATAGTGCTGGGCTCTGTCAGCTGGCTGTCTCCATCTATGGATTGATAACCTGCCTGATAGAGCAACCTCTCCCTCTCCATGCCTCGGGCTCTCCTGGTCAAGCTCGGGAAAATGTCTTCCCTGTGGCTACCAATCTGGTATTTCTTTAGCGAGTCTCTCGTCCTCTTTTCACTGCTGTCCGAACTAAAGCTGACCCTCTCCAGCAAGGCCTCAGAGCAGCCCTGCTCATCATCTGAGTAGAAGCAACCATGACGGGAGAAGTTTATGGCCATTGCCTTCACCCTACCTGGAGAGTGAGGGGGTCTTTCCGGGTCTGGAGGGTGTACAGTCAATGCTGAGGGTGACCCTCTTTGTCCATCCCTCTCTGAACTTACAGAATTGGATTCCTTAAAGGACCCTTTGTTACTCCCGCCACTACTTCCTTTACCAGGGGATTGTAGGAATTCTTTTCTGAGGTTCTTTTTAATGTGGGTTGGTGTGGAGCCTTCTAGGGAGGGTTGGATAATGAAGCGACCATCAGGACCTCTAGATATTGACTCAATAGCAGATGTGGGCGATGGCGAGCCTCCAAAGTGGCTCTCGAACTGAGTATAGTGTGGAGGTGGAGAAGATGAGGAGAGAAGCTGCTTTCTCTGATCCTGGTTCTCACTTCGAATGCCCTTCTCAAATGAGCAACGGTCTGAACGATCAGAAGAGGATGAGTTGGGGAAGAAGTTTAGGGGAGGGCACATCTTTAACTTCAACACACTATCTGGGCTATCAGAAGGTGTGCGAGCTCTGTTGAGAGAAACAAAGGCGAGAACAATCAGAGGGGAATAATTTAACATGGCAAATGTTAAAGAAACATATCACCCCTTCAGGCTGACATTTCAAAAGAACTTCCAAATAGTAAAGTGACAAAGACGGAGGAGCGTAGGAATGATACATTCATAGCAAGGATGGACACTTACTGCGGAGACGAACTCTTCTGGAAGGCAGGGGGAATATCTGAAATGGTGGGGAAGGTGCAAAGTTCAAATCATGCCACAGAAAATGAGACAAAAGATAAGGTGACAAAAACAAAACCAGCCTGTACAGAAACAGAGATGCCATGCATGACAACACCACTTGATGCTTAAGAACAAATATGTCATGTGCATTCATATCATTCTTTGAGGCATTAAATGTGTATACAACTTTAGCTACATAAATGCATCAAAGCCATAAAAATTCAATTGAATGTGGGATGAAAACACTGGTCTACTTACATAAACCTTTGCTGGGTTATTTTATGATACTTAAGTACTAGTACTATCTAGTACTAATACTTAAGTACTAATGTCTATGTTTCTGAATGTTTATGCTCCTAATGACTCCAAGGGCGCCATTGGCCCCTATATATCATGGCCTTGTATTAATCTCCATCCCTGAATTGGCTACATATCTCTACTCTCTCCTCTCCACCAATAGCTGGTGTGTGGTGGGCGTTCTGGCGCACTATGGCTGCCATCACATCATCCAGGTGGATGCTGCACACTGGTGGCGGTTGAGGAGATTCCCCCTATACTATGTAAAGCGCTTTGAGTGCCTAGAAAAGCGCTATATAAATGTGAGGAATTATAATTATAAGGGTGTGAACAAGCTTCATAAAGCATTCATAGCTATGTTTCTTTCAGTTAATTAAAAGCTCAGTCCTTTTCATTCTCATAGCAATAACAATTTCATTGCTCCTACCATCACGCCTTTTCCGTCTGCGTTGTTCCCTTCTATGGCTCATAATGCAAGAGGTCACCAAAGAGAGTATGATGGCTACGAACAGGAAACAGACGCCTCCAATCACACCAGCCAAAAGGGGTTCAGGGACATTGGCAAGGAGGCTAGGAGGTGCTGGATACATTTCCATACCTAATGGCAACACATTTAATGTTAACTTTTAATAATTTAATAATCATCAACATCAGCAATCAAGTAAATGCTGTAGATCCAATTTTACATTCCTAACATCTTTAACTTTTTAGCAATCATATTAATATGTGATACAATAATACAATCAGCACAAATATGCACATGAAAAAATATATCTTGAAAAAGCTTGATATGTCTCACTTTTAAGTCAATTCAAAAGGCAGAATTCTGCTTTAGCCTCACCTTTAGTGGAGATGACGACTGATTCACTGGGAGCACTGAACAGTTTGCCTCTGCGAGACAGAAGACGCAGCTCATAATTGGAGTCCTGTGGTACATACAGTAATTGAGTAAAATTGAGCCGTTAAGTCAAGCTAATGGCAAACATTAGGGATATTTTTTCTGTTATTATTCAATTTGTTTGATGTTTCACAAAATGTTTTACCTTTACAAGTCCCTGTACCACCAGTTCTGTCATGTTGAGGGCGATTGCTCTGTATAGCGTGACCCATTCCCCTTTTTCCCGCCTCGCCTGAAGAACAAAGGCTGTGATTGACAGAGACTCTTCTGGAGGTGGCAACCATTGCAGCACTACACCAGCTGAGGTGTGATTGGCTGAGAGCGAGGTGGGAGGGGAAAATGTTGCGATGGTTGTCACCACAATGGGCACTTCTGTTGAAGGTGCTGCAAGGTAAAAACCTACATTTCACTCATCCATGCAGCTTAACACAACTTAGCTCAGGGGTTTGGAAAATAAAGTCACCCCATAAAATATTTTTGCATCAAATAATGCAGTATATTTGAAAAGAACAGACAATCGAAATCTTACCACAAATAAGATCTGTGTCTATATGTGTATAAGTTTGTCCTAAAGTGTGTTTTGTAACTGTCGTGTGTGTAAAAAAGGTGCCGACCATGTGTCCTAATGGTGATGATCTCACTGAAAGGCCCAGAGCCCAACTTGTTTTGGGGAAGAACACTGAACTGATAACTAGTGGCTGATTGCAGACCAGTCACCAGCAGGGAGGTTTTGGATGTTGGTACAGGGATTGACGCCCATTCGTGCTTGCCTTTCACAGTGGGCTTCACCCTGAAAGAGTCAG